>NC_088411.1:20938419-20948419 GCF_034236695.1 Oncorhynchus nerka
TCCACATCACAAGATACTTTCCTCGATGTATGGCAAGAGAAAAAGTATCTCCTAGCATGGCGTATCCAACCTTGGACAGAGACAACCTCTATGTCCCCACATGGAGGGAAGTATCTCCTAGCATGGCGTATCCAACCTTGGACAGAGGCAACCTCTATGTCCCCACATGGAGGGAAGTATCTCCTAGCATGGTGTATCCAACCTTGGACAGAGGCAACCTCTATGTCCCCACATGAAGGGAAGTATCTCCCAGCATGGTGTATCCAACCTTGGACAGAGGCAACCTCTATGTCCCCACATGGAGGGAAGTATCTCCTAGCATGGCGTATCCAACCTTGGACAGAGGCAACCTCTATGTCCCCACATGGAGGGAAGTATCTCCTAGCATGGCGTATCCAACCCTGGACAGAGGCAACCTCTATGTCCCCACATGGAGGGAAGTATCTCCTAGCATGGCGTATCCAACCCTGGACAGAGGCAACCTCTATGTCCCCACATGGAGGGAAGTATCTCCAGCATGGCGTATCCAACCCTGGACAGAGGCAACCTCTATGTCCCCACATGGAGGGAAGTATCTCCAACCCTAGCATGGCGTATCCAACCTTGGACAGAGACAACCTCTATGTCCCCACATGGAGGGAAGTATCTCCTAGCATGGCGTATCCAACCTTGGACAGAGACAACCTCTATGTCCCCACATGGAGGGAAGTATCTCCTAGCATGGCGTATCCAACCTTGGACAGAGGCAACCTCTATGTCCCCACATGGAGGAAGTATCTCCTAGCATGGCGTATAGCCATCCAACCTTGGACAGAGGCAACCTCTATGTCCCCACATGGAGGGAAGTATCTCCTAGCATGGCGTATCCAACCTTGGACAGAGGCAACCTCTATGTCCCCACATATGTCCCATGGCGTATCCAACCATGGAGGGAAGTATGTCCCCACATGGAGGGAAGTATCTCCTAGCAACCTATGGACAGAGGCAACCTCTATGTCCCCACATGGAGGGAAGTATCTCCTAGCATGGCGTATCCAACCCTGGACAGAGGCAACCTCTATGTCCCCACATGGAGGGAAGTATCTCCTAGCATTGCGTATCCAACCTTGGACAGAGGCAACCTCTATGTCCCCACATGGAGGGAAGAATCTCCTAGCATGGCGTATCCAACCTTGGACAGAGGCAACCTCTATGTCCCCACATGGAGGGAAGTATCTCCTAGCATGGCGTATCCAACCTTGGACAGAGACAACCTCTATGTCCCCACATGGAGGGAAGTATCTCCTAGCATGGCGTATCCAACCTTGGACAGAGACAACCTCTATGTCCCCACATGGAGGGAAGTATCTCCTAGCATGGCGTATCCAACCTTGGACAGAGGCAACCTCTATGTCCCCACATGCATCCTCCATTGCCTGGAGAAGCGGCATGCGGGCATAGGGTTGGCAATCATACACTTTCCAGCGCCAGGCTGAGAAGAATTCCTCTATGGGATTTAGAAAAGATGAATATGGGGGTAGGTACAAAACTACAAATTGTGGATGGGTGGCAAACCAGTTTTGGACCAGAACAGCCCGGTGAAAACTAACATTGTCCCATAAAACAACAAATCTAGCAGGCTCCTGATCTGGATCAGGGACAAGCATTGTGTAAATTGCATCCAGAAAAGTGAGCATATGGCCGGTGTTGTACGGACCCAGTGTGGCATTGTGATGGAGGATGTGCCTCTCTCATGGTCAAACCGTGGTTGATCACATGATCAACAAGTGTTGCCCTAATCTCATCAGAGATGGCGCTCCTTCCTTTTGTTCTGTGTCCTCGTCCTCTTCTTCCTCTTCCTCTCCCTCCTACTCCTCTTGCTCTCTGTCCATTGTTGGCATCCATTGTTCAAAACAGGTAATCTGACATTTGACCTATTTATAGGCCTATACTACAGTAAAGCAGTGATTGGTTAGTGATCAGTTAAGCTATTAGTGTTTGCACATGTGAGGAGTGTGTGTATGTGACCTGGTGAATAAGCGTAGCATTTTGATTGGTTGTGTTTGGAAAAGGAAAGCAAGTCACTTCCTGTTAGATTTTTGTGTTTTAGGTAGAGAATTGTGTGTAGTGTTTTGAAAAAAGTGTTTTATGCAATTGACAACTGAGTCAAAAGGCTGAGAAATAGCTTATGGTTTTGGATATTTGGTGTGTAGTTTTGAACTTTGAGTGAGAGGTTTCAAAAATCGTGTGACATGAAAAGATTTTGTGTGTAAGCAGTTGGAAAAAACTGTAATCAGACTGCATAGTCCAGAACATTCTCAAGGTATTTGTCACTTCCTCCCTGTCTCTCTGAGAATAGCCTGGCCCGTAGAGGGTATATGGGTCAGAGAGGTGACTTGATGGTGGAATGCACTCTCCCCATGAACTCCAGGCTCCAGGGTCACCAGGGCCAGATCAGACTCCCACAGAGAGGGCTCTATCCTGGACCAGGAGAGACCGAGGAGTGGGCAGATGCTCTAGTCAGTTGAGGGGTGAAGAGTGAAGACTGTGTATGGCAACTCAATCAGGGAAAATAATAGAGTTGACCTATAGTATGTGGACACAATGATATGTGCCCCTATATTGAAGGCTGCTATAGATGGTGAATACTGTTATTGAGATGAGTTTAATTAACATGAATTTCCATGACTGAACAAACCCTAAACAAACCTCTAGTCCAGTACCTGTCTTGGTCACGGTGACATGAATTTTGACAAGTTGGTCACAGTTTGGAACCATTGGGCTGGCATTGTAGTGGCCTCTTAACACTAATAATAGTCTTGCCAAATGCCCCTTCCTGCTACAACAGCTGCTCTAGAAGACTGATGTAAGCTAAACAGTGTCCATAACAGGCAGGCAGGCACTCCGGAAGTGAAGAATGAGGATTGGATTAGCAGCCCTTTGTGATGTCTGCCACCTATTACAATTCATACACATTTTCAACAGAGGAGGACAGCATTCTTCTGTCTGTTCCTCATAATGTCTTGTGTTGAGGCAGAGTGTCCATGGCAGGCAGACAGGCAGGCTGGCCTGAATTGGCAGCTACTTGACCACCACTGCAGCTACTTGACCTCCACTGCAAGGGTCACTAATCTCTTTCATCTGAGGTGATCTGAGGGCTGGGGTGACTTCCAGGCTCCAGCCTTATTCGCATTGGCTTAATCCCTGGACCATGGGCCTTACTATGGCTAAACAGTAGTTAGGCCTTCACAGGGAACACTAGTGAGATGTATGGGGAGAGGTGTATGAGGTGAAATCTCAGGACCTGCCTATAAAAGTGTGCTCTACATACCTTGCGTTGAGCCTGTCTGGCTATTTGCATATTAATATGTCCGAGCCTCAATGCAATGTATCCAGTCAACTGGTGAATATATGGCTATCTGCTTTCAGGGCTCTAGTACTGAAACATAAAGGGAACTTTTAGCTGGGGGAACTCTCAAATACATTCCCCTTTTTCTCTTCTCTCCTCTTTCATGAATGGAATCCTCTGACCTTCAACATTCTATACCCAAAGACAAACAAGCCACTATTGTTGCTGGTTTTTGTTGTTGTGTTGTTATCATTTGTTTTTTACCTGGTTCCCCTCTTCTTCATTCCCCCTCTTCATCCCCCACTTCTACATTGTTGAATACAATTGCCCATTCTAATCACCAGGCTCTCCGTTTTAGTACAACCAATGATCGAAAAGGTGATTGTCAAGGCAATTTTATCATGTATCAGATACCTTAAATCCAGTAAATTCACAGTGTTATGAGATAACTAGATTATAGAAATAGAGGGACTGATGGCAATGAAATTAACATAGTGTTCATAGTGGAGTATGTCATTTTTAGATTGGTGTTCATTGTGTACATCAGTGGAGGCTGCTGAGGGGAGGAAGGTTCATAATAATGGCTGGAATGGAGTGAATGGAATGTTATCAAACACATGAAAACCTGTCACACCCTGATCAGTTTCACCTGTCCTTGTGATTGTCTCCACCCCCTCCAGGTGTCGCTTGTTATCCCTGGTGTATTTATCCTTATGTTTTCTGTCTCTCTGTGCCAGTTCATCTTGTATGTTCCAAGACAACCAGCTTGTTTTTCCCATGCGCCTGCCTGTTCTATTCTCTTTTCCTAGTCCTCCTGGTTTTGACCCTTGCCTGTTTTCTGGACTCTGTACCCACCTGCCTGACCATTCTTCCTGCCCTGACCTCGAACCTGCCTGCCACGCTGTACCTCCTGGACTCTGTACCCGCCTGCCTGACCATTCTGCCTGCCCTGACCTCGAACCTGCCTGCCACGCTGTACCTCCTGGACTCTGTACCCGCCTGCCTGACCATTCTACCTGCCCTGACCTCGAACCTGCCTGCCCCGACTTTATGCCTGTCCATGACCATTCTCTTGCCTACCCCTTTTGGATATAATAAATATCAAAGACTTAAACCATCTGCCTCCCGTGTCTGCAACTGGGTCTCGCCTTGTGCCCTTATAAAAACCATGTGTTTGATACCATTCCATTCACTTCATTCCGGCCATTATTATGAGCAGGACTCCCCTCAGCAGCCTCCACTGGTGTACATACTGTACAGTATGTGGGTTGTGTTAATTCTGTGTCTATATCTTGTCAGTATATTCTGTTTATTGTGGTAGCACTCTTTCACTGAGTCAAATTCCTGTACATGCAAATGTATTTGTCGAATAAAGGTGATTCTGATTGAAATAAATTCTTCATGACTCCATAAATTAGACACCAAATGAATGAAGTATAAACCACAAACAGTCAGTAAGTATATTCGTATGTAGGCCAGTAGAGATAAGGCTCCAAATCATGGGACAAAATCATATCCTCATACATTTCTACTTAGGCCCTACATCGATTAGATGTGTATGAGCGATAAATCACAAGTTAAATAATACTTTACAAATGTGTGATAGCGTCCTGTGTCCGACCCTGGCCTAAATCACTGTGACAAGGGGACATGGTACGTATAAGCACATATTCCATAGTCTATAAACTAAACAGGCAGTTATTGATTCAGCTCCCTTCAGCCCGGGACCCGGAGGTTGAGCTTGCAATATTAATGGATCCTCTAAAATAAGGAGTATATCCCAAATGGCATCCTATCCCCTATATAGTGCACTACTTTTGGCCAGAGCCCATATAGTGCACTATATTGGGAAGCACCCAGGGAGTACGGCTGGGCCTGGGCGGCTCCACTGGCCAACGCCGTAGCACTGGGGTGGTCAGCAGTTTATGGAGGCGAGGCATACAGGTCAACAGAGTGTCAGGGGTCAAAGATTGCCATCCCAAAGGTCTCCAATGACCCCGGCCAATTGATTGCTTACACATCAGAAAGCTTCCTTGCTGCGTTAACTTCAAATTTTGCCCTGGAGGCTACAGGGCCGTATGACCACCTCCTACAGGGCCGTATGACCACCTCCTACAGGGCCGTATGACCACCACCTACAGGGCCGTATGACCACCTCCTACAGGGCCGTATGACCACCTCCTACAGACCACCTACAGGGTATGACCACCTCCTACAGGGCCGTATGACCACCACCTACAGGGCCGTATGACCACCACCTACAGGGCCGTATGACCACCACCTACAGGGCCGTATGACCACCACCTACAGGGCCGTATGACCACCACCTACAGGGCCGTATGACCACCACCTACAGGGCCGTATGACCACCTCCTACAGGGCCGTATGACCACCACCTACAGGGCCGTATGACCACCACCTACAGGGCCGTATGACCACCACCTACAGGGCCGTATGACCACCACCTACAGGGCCGTATGACCACCTCCTACAAGGCCGTATGACCACCTCCTACAGGGCCGTATGACCACCTCCTACAGGGCCGTATGACCACCTACAGGGCCGTATGACCACCACCTACAGGGCCGTATGACCACCTCCTACAGGGCCGTATGACCACCTCCTACAGGGCCGTATGACCACCACCTACAGGGCCGTATGACCACCACCTACAGGGCCGTATGACCACCACCTACAGGGCCGTATGACCACCACCTACAGGGCCGTATGACCACCACCTACAGGGCCGTATGACCACCACCTACAGGGCCGTATGACCACCACCTACAGGGCCGTATGACCACCACCTACAGGGCCGTATGACCACCACCTACAAGGCCGTATGACCACCACCTACAGGGCCGTATGACCACCTCCTACAGGGCCGTATGACCACCTCCTACAGGGCCGTATGACCACCTCCTACAGGGCCGTATGACCACCTCCTACAGGGCCGTATGACCACCTCCTACAGGGCCGTATGACCACCACCTACAGGGCCGTATGACCACCACCTACAGGGCCGTATGACCACCTCCTACAAGGCCGTATGACCACCACCTACAGGGCCGTATGACCACCTCCTACAGGGCCGTATGACCACCACCTACAGGGCCGTATGACCACCACCTACAGGGCCGTATGACCACCTCCTACAAGGCCGTATGACCACCACCTACAGGGCCGTATGACCACCTCCTACAGGGCCGTATGACCACCACCTACAGGGCCGTATGTCCACCACCTACAGGGCCGTATGACCACCACCTACACACACCACCCTATCTGCCTTCCCTCTCTGTGGTCTGGTGTGACTGAACAGTGTATCATATGGTGTGGATATTTCATCGAAAGGCATTTCATACTGAAATGTTGATTTATATGATGATAAAAGGATGTCCATTTTAGAATAAAGGCTTTAGTAATATCAGCATCTTTAAATACAAAAGTAGTAGATCAAACATCTCAAACATTTTAATAAATTATGCTTCCAGAAATGTACAGTCAAGGAGGGGTACAGTTTATGAGTTTGGTATGAAACAAACAATGAAGAAAGATAAGGGATACAGATATAGCATATACCACAATTCTCAATAGCATAACACTTGCAACATAAATAATAGCAATTTTACAGCACACAGAGTAAATCAGTAATATATTTTGTTAACAAAACAATTGTACATCGTCCAGCATTTATACCAGTAATAGTCTTCTGCATTGTTAAAAATAATGTTACCTAAACATCTTTGCGATTGCATTTTCAAACATGAGAATGGGATAACAGTAAAAATTATCTGTCATTAATACAATTATTTTAGAAATGCACTTGGCTTATTTAGTTTAGTCTAGTCTAGTTTATTGAAATAGTATTAGCATATTTGGGATGAATATTTGGCTCATGGAGCAGTTTTGTCAGAATATTTATTTTTTATTACATTGCAGCGACACAACAATCATACTAGGAAAATCACATCTGTTTATACAAGGAGATTTAAACCCTCTCTTTAAAAACCAAAATATACTAGTCTGTCTGTTTCCACCAGTCCCAGCCGAAGTCACGAGGACCTGTCATTTGGCAAAACCTCAGGTTAAGTGGCCATTACAAGGCCTGTAGATCCTCTGGAGACACATGTCTATGCTCTATCCCATCCCATTTCCATCAGTCCCAGCCAAAGTCATGGCCTGTCATTTGGTAAAACTTCATGTTGAATGGCCTATAGAACTCCCTGAGCCTGAGCAGCACCTCTGGAGAGATCTGTGGATGAGGCCTTCCCTTAGACTTCCCCAGACAGCGTGGCCTGCTGCTCCCCTCAGGCTTCTTCAGGCAGGGGAAACCCTTGGTCTGGTTGAAGTAGAAGTGTTTGTCCGTGACCAACCTCTTCAGCCCCAGGAAGTCCTGCACCCTGCCCATCTCCCCGGCCGGGTCCGTCACCAGCCGCTCCCCGCTGACGAAGAGGAACTTCGAGAGGGGGAAGTAGCGCAGCCAGTTCTCCAGGTGCTTGGCGTAGATCCCGATGCGCACGGCGCTCCAGGAGGTGTCGATGAGGCCCGTGGTGGAGTTCCGGAAGGTCAGGCTCTGGAAAGACGGAAGGCCGGGTTGTTTGGACAGCGTCTGGGTGTAGTCGGACACGGCCCGGGTCACGGGGTCTCGGACCACCACGATCAGCTTGGTATGACGACTCAGGGCGAAGAGACGCCGAGGAGCCTCCTTGGTGACGAAGTAGCTTGGTGTCTTCTCCATGGTGATCTGGCTTTCCAACGTCCGAGGCATCAAGTTTCTGAGAGGAGAGGAGAGAAGAGGAAAGATTTGATTAGTGGTTCCCAAACATTTGGTAAACTAACATACTAACAGCTTCTGGTAATGCAACAAACTTTAAGACCTTTGGAACCTGGTTTGTGTGTCATAAACACGACCAGATCTGTTTCCACATGTTTAATATTACAACATTTTATGGAATATGGATATTCCATGCGTCATTGGAGTGTTCCAACAGTCCCCTTTGATGCTCCCCAGCCTTGAGGGCTTCTGATTTAGCTTTGTAATTAGTTGGTTAGGTCTGTGATTACATCAATATAAACATCTACATTAGACGCTGGCCTCGCTGAAATGCATGTCAGATGGAGAGGAAGTCAATGAGTGGGTGCTTAAGGGAAACCACAAAACCATAATAACCAGTGAAAAGTCATTTCCATAGGACTTCCTCCTCCTTCACAAGCCTGTCAGAGCATCTCTGAGAGCTAGGCTGAGAGCTAGGCCGAGAGGTAGGCTGAGAGGTAGGCTGAGAGGTAGGCTGAGAGCTGGGCTGAGAGCTGGGCTGAGAGCTAGGCTGAGAGGTAGGCTGAGAGGTAGGCTGAGAGGTAGGCTGACAAATAACAGTGCATTCGGAAAGTATTCACACCCCTTGACTTTTTCAACATTTTGTTACGTTATGTTTAAAAAAAAATCCCTCATCAATCTACACACAATACTCCATAATGACAAAGCGAAAACAGGTTTTTAGAATGATTTACAGAAGTATTCAGACCCTTTGTTATGAGACTCGAAATTGAGCTCCGGTGATTCCTGTTTCCATTGATCATCCTTGAGATGTTTCTACAACTTGACTGAAGTCCACCTGTGGTAAATTAAATTGATTGGACATGATTTGGAAAGTCATCATTGAGGGAAAGATGAACGGCGCAAAGTACAGAGAGATCCTTGATGAAAACCTGCTCCAGAGCACTCAGGACCTCAGACTGGGGCGAAGGTTCACCTTCCAACAGGACAATGACCCTAAGCACACAGCCAAGACAATTCAGAAGTGGCTTCAGGACAAGACTCTGAATGTCCTTGAGTGGCCTAGTCAGAGCCTGGACTTGAACCCGATCGAACATCTCTGGGGAGTCTTGAAAATAACTGTGCAACGAGGCTCCCCATCCAACCTGACAGAGTTTGAGAAGAATGGGAGATACTCGCCAAATACAAGTGTGTTAAGCTTGTAGCCAAGAAGACTCTAGGCTGTAATCAACAAAGTACTGAGTAAAGGGTCTGAATATTTTGTATTTTTAATACATTTGCAAAAATGTATAAAAACTTGATTTTGCTTTGCCATTGTGGGGTATTGTGTGTAGATTGATGAGGGGGAAACAACTATACAATCCATTTAAGAATAAAGCTGTAATGTAACAAAATGTGGAAAAAGTCAAGGGGTCTGAATACTTTCCGAATGCACTGTATACCATACCATGCACTGCCTATCGTATACCACGGACACTGCAATAAACTCCCCAACAGACCAGCACCAGTCTGACTCTACTTTAGCCAACAAATGAGAAATAGACCTGCACCCAGATTAGCAGTAAAGAATCTGATGATGAACTAAAGAGATGAAAGACAGTTAATAGTCTCCAAATTGTTTTATTTTAATTTTATTTAACCATTATTTAACCTTTAAAAACATGTCCTTTAGCAGATGGAACCTAATGTTGGAACACTATTTAAAGTGGAATCCCAGAAGTTCCATTTTAGAATCCTAAGGACACAAAACAGGAATCCTTCCAACTCTCCTCAGAAAAGGACCACCTTCATTTAATTTAAAATGAGGGGATTCAAATCTCACGGCGGGTTTATGTTTTAGAAATCCAAGCATGAAGGAACGTTCCAACTCCTCAGAAAATCCCTCATTTAATTTC